>NC_056737.1:1361799030-1361801530 GCF_019279795.1 Protopterus annectens | reverse complement strand
AAGGGAGAAAGTTGGAAGAATGGATAGACAGATGGAGAAATGGAACAGAGGCAGATAGGAAGAAATGCAGGAAAGAACTATGAACAGTCTGTCACTGTCTTTAACAAGCAGCTCTGCATTTCAAAGTGTAATTTCCTCATTATGATTTTACAGCTGCTTTTGTTTATCTGATTATGCTTCTAATTATAAACGCTCTTTTCTGAGATTCATCTCCAAATGTGTTGACTGTTTAAGAACTGCATAGAAAACATCTGTGGCCAGATTCAAAAAGAGTTGCTCTCTGTGTAAGTCTGCCAGTGTAAGTGACTTACTTTGGTGTAAGGCCTATCAATAAACATGCTTACATCAGCAGCCAAATTCCAAAACACCTACTCTCAGCCTGCTCTCAGTGTAAGACTTAGACTGAGATTGGAACTGGGCCTCAGATCTCCTTAGTTCAACTGAGAATTGTTTTTATTACTTAGACATATATATTTGTAGTTAAACATTTCTTGATACAAATAATCTGCCCTTATATTAACCTGATGTGAGCCATAAATGCTTTTAAAGCAATAATATATTTCTTTTAACAGCCAGTTAGGGTTTGCTTTATGTTTACAACAGTGTAGTCCTGAATGTCAGCAACATATTTACTTAGTAACCAGCTAAAATAAGACTACTGATTTCATCTGATGTAATGCTCCAACTGTGAATTCATGCTGTACTCAGTTCTATGACAACCAGCCTTTAAATTCTTAGAAAAGATATTTGTATTTGATACCAGTCTTTCGACAGTAATGCTAAATTATCAGACTGGCAGTTTCCTGTCTCGCTCATACTTTTGTGAAGTGGATTCATACATGCCCTCTGATTCTCTTACATTTCCCACTGTTTTCGGGTTTTTTTTAATCAGTCAGCTTACTTTGACTTGCAGGACTTACTTGCTGGACTATGCTTTCTATTGCTTTTTTTCACAGAAATGGGGAACTGGGGGGGGGGGGGTTCTGGCAGTCAGGCAAACCCAAATGTGTTCAGCAGCTGGGCCCTGTCTTTCAGCTACTAGACTGTGAAACTGCTTTGTAGTCAGGAGCAGGAATTAGAATAAAGAAGGTCACCACAGTGCGGCCAGCTAGTGAATTGATATGTATTACCCACCCATATGAACATGCTGGTGACATGGCCAGGCAGGTGTGTAATGGGGTTTTAAGAAGGAGCTGACCCTACCTCCACAATGACATTCTCCTCTCAGCCCCTTTTTGCCACACTACCCAGGAACTGCAGTTTATTTTGGCACCTGGGCTTCAGTAGAAGTAGACTTGAATATGCCAATCAACACGTATCCCTAACTTTATTAAGCAGAGCTCTTTAAAACCAATAAAATAGACAGAAACAAGCATTAAAATGTTTGATTTACTTATGCTGTCAGGTACTAGTCATAGTTTTTAAATGTTTTAAATCATGCATTTTTGCTTTTGTACCCAGTTTGTCAGCATTTAAATGTTGTTGCTTGTACTTGAGAGTTTATTTTCACCCCAGTGAAAACTTTTTTTTGTTTAGGTTTATCATAGCCCATGTCACCAGTTCTGCACACATCCATAAGCATTTTCTGTGCCTTTCCTGTCGGGGGGGGGGGGCATGATTTTTGCTTAGTCTCTTCAATCTCACTTCGCTGTAATGCGACTCAAAATCTACCAGGTAGGATTCCAGGTCATCCTTCTTCATTATTTTTTTTCATGGTGGGCTCATTACTGGGGTCAGCAGCTACATTACTTATGACAACCAACTCTTGCTGCAGTTACACCAGCTTATAATCAGCCTCTATTAGTGATTTATCCAGTATTTTGCAAATTCTTTTATGACTAAAGTTGTCAGAAAACATTTGAAGAAAAAGAAAAAACTCCAGCAGAAACATCTCAGGGAACAGCAGTAACATTTCTATAGGGAATTAGTGGCCCAAAATATAATGCAGTTGGCTGCAGAGGTATTAAACAGAAGAGTATACATTGAATCCATGACCAACTATCCGTGTACAGACCACCAAGAACCACTGGAGGCACCAATTTATATAAAACACAGGTTGGTTCAGTAATCATACCTTTCAACCTGGAAACATCAAAAATCTGGACAAAGGCTCATGAAAAACAGGTACAGATCTGTACACTGATTAACATAAAATGTGCATAAATAATTATGCAACCCCACCCACTCCAATGGAATTGTGGGATACCAAGTTTCAAACATAAACTGAAGAACAGACAACCAAAATATGGCCTCAGACACTGTAGTAAATGGTAAACATTTTTTTAAATGTGTAGAAATGATGTTCACTGGGAAGGCAGAAGATGATAAACGTCAGGATTTTGTTTTTGGTGACTTGCAGCATGTGGGTTTTGTGGTAAAAGTAAGGCATTTAATGGTAGGCAATAGTCTAATCTTAGCAAAAGATTATAGTTTGCCAGGACCTCCAAATGTCATTCTCCATGGCCTACTCATCAGTGGAGTAGCTAGAGTTTGTGCCGGC
>NC_056737.1:1361779030-1361789030 GCF_019279795.1 Protopterus annectens | reverse complement strand
TTTAAAAGGAACATGCTTTTTGTGAATAAACACAAATTAAGTATCCACAAAGAGGCTCAGCAGTCACATTCATATGCTAGGGGATCAGGGTACATACTGTACTGTTTTATTTATTATGACACACTGCAGCTCAAATATGCAAAAAACTATAGCACTTTACAGACCATTTTCTGAAAAACATTGTGGAATCTGCTTGTTGGTTTACCAACCTTATGTACTTGTGGGGTGGGGTGGCAAGTTGCCAGGGTCTCCCATTCATCCTAAATCCCAAATACATGCAGACAGGTGAACTGGTTCTGTGTGTGTGTGTGTGTGTGTGTGTGTGTGTGTGTGTGTGTGTGTGTGTGTGTGTGTGTGCCTGTCTGTCTATCTGTTCAATCTCTGACTCTGATATTGATCATCCAGGATTGCTTCTTCGCTTACACTCACTGTAACCCTGAATAGGATTAAGTGGATATCAGAAAATCAATCAGGGATTGAGTAGGTATCAGAACATGAAAAGAGTGAATGAATTCAGAAATAGACATAATTACAAACATCCTTGCCCTCTGGTTTCCCATGCTTCTTCAACTGTCTTCTCAAGTCATCCAGAATGCAATCAGAAAACAGAAATTCAACTGTATCTGACAGCATAGTAATCCTGAGTTGGGGAATAACAGGTTTATATCCACCTATCAATAATGCAAAAGGATTTAGTTATACAAAGCTTCATTATCTGTAACAGATTACAGTCATTAAAGTCTAATAAAAATATTCCAAGGCAAATCATATAGCATTTTATGGACATACATATAGGTACACGCAAGGGGATAACTTGGATGCGACTTGTATTTGGGGGAAATTTCACAAACTTTGTTTCTCATTGCTCAGTCAAGATGATTCTTCTGTCCCTCTTTGGCAGTCCTTACTTTGGGGTTAAGCCTGGAACAGTTATTCTAGCAGACATAGTTTACCCCTAGTGGGGAATAAAACAAAAGCTTATTTTACAAAATAACAGAAAAACTTTCCAAGAGGTGGCTGAACCTCCATCCTCCTGTGCAGGGAGCCGTGTCCCCTCTTCTCCTGCTAATAATATATTAAATTCTTGGCATTAATGAGCAATACCTCCTCGAAGGGATCATGTCCAGCTGATGATATACCTGACCACATGTTACCCAAAGATGGCTCGTTGGTCTAGGGGTATGATTCTTGCGAGAGGTCCTGGGTTCAATCCTGGACGAGCCCTATGAAATGTCCATCTGTCAAATCATTTACTTCATATGTTACTCCATTTGAATCACTTAATCTTCTTAAATGTCAAAAATGCAAATGAAGCTACAGTGTAAAAAAATCAGTATACCATACACTACATGCCTTGGGTAATAATAATCGATAAATGTATGTGGCATATACATTCATTCCTATTGCAAAATTGATGGAGGAAATATAGCTTCACCTTTATTTTGCTCACTTATATTACTCTGAGGCTTCTGCATCTAGGTGGGATCTAAGTCATTTGTAACCTCTTAATGCTACCCTGTTTTGAGTAAAATAAATTGGCTCAAAAGAGATTTGCACAGTAAGACAAAAATGTTAAAATACTGAAACAAGCCTCCCCCCACCTGATATGCAGGGTGATATACCCCTTTGATCACAAACTTCACATGATCAACTCAGAGGTCATTTCACCTCAGTAGAAAGGGGGCAACTTCTCTCTTACAGCAACCACCTGTGCCATCGAAAAGTAAGTTCACAGAGGGAGATTTCAAATCTAAAACATACACCACACCTCAGGTTATATTCTTTTAATGGGGGGCATCATTAAAACACATTGTCCCTCATTGTGTTACTTCCTTTTGGATAAAATGTGGCTGACCATGACTCTGGCATTTACCCTTAATGGAATGAATGGTTCCAATTTATGTACGTCTGAACGCAATAGCTTCTGACACATGAACTGCAAATACCTATTGAGCACTGCCATGTGTTATATACTGCAAGTCTAAAACAACAACAATAACATCTGGAGTAAAAGGTGCAGAGTAAAAGACAAATGTAATTCAACTGTAGAACAAAGGCAATTTCAAGCAGTACATGTTAGACAGAGGTAATGCTACTTCAGATATACATAAACTAGGGCAGAACACAAGGCCATAACTACAGGACATAAAACTGATATATTCTCATAGCATTAGCTGACAAAAGACAAGACCATTATTGAAGAGTCCTTTGGTTTTACTCATTCTTCCCACCAATCATAACTCTGCATGTTTTGAAGCAATCCTACTAGAACAGCTAAACTTTATTTGAAGTAACATGGTCTCTCTGTGCCAATGCATGCTGTGATGTCAAGTGCCTACATTAGTGTTTTTAAATTTTCACCATTAACCCTCCATCCTACAGCTACTACAGCCACCATTGAGCACCTTTCGGAAAGCAACAAGTAACAATGAAGAATTGATACTTTACTGTTAACAAGTAATTTAAAAGTAAATACTTGCTCAGCATGCAGTGAATTTTAACAGCTATGCCCGGTTGGTTGGAAAGACTGCCCACACAAGGACCTGTTATAACAATAAGCACACTCTTTAATTGGGCCTATGTTTGGGTTCAATTCTAGGCAGTAACAACCAGGGTGGAAGAAACTAGACGACCATTCAAAAACAAAGTTCAGAAGGCTGTTTCCTGAAGTACTTCAGTATGAAAAGAAGCCTGACTTCTTGTGCCATGGTAGTCAAGTTAGTAACAGAGCACAAAAAAGACCAAGTAGTCCCAACACAAATGTCTGCAAAGCAGACATTCTTGAAGTAAACACTGCAGGTAGACACTCCAACTAGAAGAGTGAGCAATAGCCCCACCCTTCACCAAAAGGTGATTAGCCACCTGATGACAAAGGCAATGTAACTAGTCAGAAAATATATGACTGGTAAACACAAGCACTTCCTCCCTAGAGGAGGTCCATCTTCCTTAACTTGCACACCTACATCAAGTAAAAATCTGTGCTGATTGTGCACAACAACTGTCAGAAGGGATTTTACTTCCATGGTTTATGACCCAGCAAAGAAAAGAATGAGATGAACGGATTGGTTCAGGGGGCGACTTGGAAATCACCTTTGGTAGAAAGTGTAGTTTCAACCTAGAGGACATCTGATCCTTAGGAAACACCAGATATGATTCCCAACACATGACTGTCCAAAGCTCCACCAGAAAGAAGACTTTACAGGAAATGAATTTCAAAACGTCTGGCCTGTGGATTCAAACCTGTGGATAAACAAATCTGGTGGTCATGAATTTCAGGTCCCAGGAATGATTTTTTTCAAAGAAGGGCAGAAAGGCAACATTCTTCTTGGGAACTGCTTAAGCAGCCAGTTTTGGACCATAGTGCTATCTTTCATAAGATCACTGTAGACAAAAATAGCTGGTTCATGCACCTTTACATTACAGCAGTTGTCTCATACAAACGTCTGCAATAGGTCAGGGTCACTTGTAAGAAGAAGAGTATTGGACAGAAAACAAAATGGCAGTTGATACATTGAGACCAGGAATAAATCATTATATTGGTTAAGTGCTTTCATTCAAATTAATTTATTGAACTTTTATCATGTTCTGATGAAGTTCGAACAATTAATTTGAACAGAATTGCTTAACCAAGTGCTGTTTATTTCGGCACCGAGAGTACTGCTCAGCCCAAATGGATAAGCATTTTCATCTGAAGTGACAAGCTTGCTAATAGGACAGCTCTACAGCAGCTGCTTTGATATTTAAGATCCTAGATGGAAGTTCAAGTGGAATAAGGGTTTTACGAGAGGGCTCAGGCCTTGTAGTGGGCAGAAGTCAAATATCCACAAAAGGAAACACATTAAGATCATTCTCATGGAAAGTTTCAGTCACTGTGGCTAACACTTTGATAAATAATTTGAGTGCTGAGGAAAGCCTAACCAGGAACACTCTGTAATGGAACTGATGTCCATGCAGAATGAGCTAGAGGTGCTACCTGTGCAGACCACAGACACTGATGTACCAAAAATGTCTATCATGTCTAGCAACATCAACTACATGTCCCACTACAACCGGGGAATACAACCCTGAAAGGTCCATATCTGGAACTGGACACACAAGATGTGTTGGTTGAAGACGCAAGGTTTAGAAAGGGATATAAACTGCTATCCTGTTTGGGACGAGGAAAAGGTGGGAGTAAACCCCTGACCCTGGTCTGAGCATGGGAAACCTCCAAATCCTCTTTCAGCATAAAAGGTAAGCCTAGCCTAGAGGCTCTGCTAAGATGCATTGGGCCTTCAGCTGTGTATCTCTGGGGAAGAACAGTTAGCTTCAAGACATGTCAGGGATTAACCACACTAAGAACCCACTGTGTTTTTGTGATGGCTCTCTATGCCAAGGGTGAACCTGAAGAACTATATGCCCCCTTCCCAAATACATTCCTAAACAGGAGTCTGGCTGTGGCAGAACTGTCATCAGACTCACCCACTTGGGACACTTAGCAGTTCCGGGAGGCAGTAGGATTATGGGATGCTTAGCCTTCCTCAGATGGTTAAGGAGGCTTCTTTCTCTTTCTCTTTTGGCTTTGGTTTAGCTTTGAAGAGGAAGAGGAGGAAGGGGAGGTAGTGTGTGGGGGATCATAAAGGCCCTCTTCAGTGCTGAGGGACTGCTTCCTCCCCAGATGGTTATCAACCAAATCCTGAGCGTCCTAGTCAAAAAACACTTTCCTCTTGAAATGAGAATTCACAATTTTGTTTCTGAGTTCTTTGAAGAAGGATAACTTCAGTTATATCATCCTGCATGGATGGGCACATAATAAGTCTGCAAACCTGACCAAAGTGTTCACACAGTCAGAATTACACAGACTACATTGCAGCCTACCATAGAAGCATCTGACAGGATCTAAATGAGGTTCTCCTTGAGCCCAAACTGGGGAAGTTCTTCATGCTTTTCTAATGTGACTTGTACAGCTGAAATTAATATTTCAAGACTTTCTGTCCTAATAAGGCAAAAAAGTACATATTCTTACTAAACTTATGCAGAGCTTTTGACTCCTTTTCAGATGGCAGGGTTATAAAAATGCACTGTTTAACCAAAGAGGTCACACAAGAATTGGCCTGAAGTTGCTTGGTTAAGGACTTAGTCCTCTCTGCCGGAAGGGAGTTACAAAGCCTCTGCTTTCCTGAGGGCTGCAGAAGCAGAGTTGGGATATCTCTCAGCTTCCAAAAACAGTACCTTTGATGACTGCCTCCATACACATGCAAGGGATGATCCCCAGCTCCTCAAGCTTCTTCTGCACGAATGTAACAAGGTATTTGTGGGGAGCTCGGAAAGGAGTCAGAGAACACATTCTGCTGGACATCATGACATTTCTAGAGCTAACAAAGGGGAGTTCACCCAAGGGAAGAACAAAGGGAGACAACCATTGTTGTTATTATTCATCTCAGATACAGTGGCTTATGAGTCTTCTGACATCTCACAGGAGTCAGAAAGTATGGAAATTCTATGCACCGCCATTACCATCAGGTGCAGGTTTGGTCATGGTCTCATGCAAGGTAAATACTTGAGAGAGGTGTGCAGGGTGTCAGGTATTGGGTGACATGGATTTCAAATGTGACTAAGCACCTGTCAATGGGTGTCACACAAGGAAGAAAGGCCTGCTCTGGGACCAGCTCTGGAGTCAGGCTGAATTCCCTAAGTGTAGGATCCCAAACACAGGACTCATGCTCCCAAGAGACTGCAAACATTGATTTATGTCTAGGCCTTAAGCACCAAGCCCTGATGTAGGATGAACCGATGGCCCAAATCTAGGAATGACCAGGCCTGCTGTTTGCTTGTGAAAGTCCTAGGTAGTGAGATCTTGGCCATGTGTCCCCCCATTGAGTGACCTGGTGAGTCTAGATTCTGCTTCCTTGGATCATGCTGATCAGTGAGAAGCTCCAGCCAATCATCTAGGGACTGGAGGGTGCCGGCACCCCAGAATGCATTTCTCACAAAGGTGGGAGCTTCAGGAATGTCTCTTCCAGTCTGCTTCCATCCAGGCTAAGGACTGGGGTGTGTCTCAGTCCTCACCAGTCAAGGATGAGCTCAGAATATGAAGGAACTGAAAAGCCATTTTGGATAATGACTTACTTTTAGGCGGTGTACGTTTTGACCTGCCCTCTCAGCTGAGCTATAGTCCTTCTAGAATGTGCCAACCTATGCCTGGGGCAGCACTGTTGACCCCCCTGCTGGTCTTCATATAAGGAGTTCTCAAATGACACTATATCTTTGGTCAAAAGACAGGCTACAAGTCTCTCTCTTTATGGTACTGCAGAGTGGTGTTGCTGAAACTCAGGCACTTGTGGCAATGAGTGAAGTGTTCCTTGCTAAGACAACACAAGCAATGAAGGTGATACTTTTGTTTGGTAACAAGATGGCGTCATAGACACTCTGTGGATTCAGATACGGGCACACAAACATAGGGACATCACTGATGACAGTTGAGTGATGATATGAACTGTGGGTGTAGAAAAAAAAATATAGGGGACTTTGGGGCTATGAGTGTTTATACAGCAGATATGTGAAACCACTGACACTGGGCTTATGCACATTCAAGCACAGTTTTATTTTGTTTTTTTTTCTGAAAAACGGGTGAATTCCAAGTGGTAGACATGATGAACCCAGCTATATGACTCATCAGTAGCGTTCTCAGTATTAGATCTTTTAATATGTAACAAATAATAAGACACTAAAGACACACTCCATTCTAGTATTACAGATGTGAGTGCTGTGAGCAATGACGTAATACAATTTTTCATGTAACACAAATATAGAAAAATCTGCATTATGGATGCAAACTTCAAATGCAAATAGACTAGAAGAAACACAACAGCAATTATGAAGCAGCTGAAAAGGTACACACTCACACATATTACATATATTATACAACTCTCAGTGAAAAATAATACTAGCATGGACAACTGCAGTGTCATGTAATGGAACTGCAGAACAATAACTTAGTGTTATATGCGATCTAAAGCAAATCAGAGACTTATGGATATAATGAATAAGTATGAATATGCATCACTCAGTATAGTTTGCTACAGTCTTGCTTCAACCAGAAGTGTAAATACCTGCTTTTATTTTCAGCACTGTATATTAAAGCCACACGCCTGTAAAACAGCAGCTTTAAAAAGAGAAATGGGCTTCATCTTTGGAAAATAAGATATCTCTGAAAGAAGATATGTCCACTGTGGCTTCCTTATAGGTCTACAAGTATTCAAACTGAAATAATTCATAGTTTTGGAACAAGAATCTGACTTCATCCAGAGATAATGCCTTATTCTACTTATTCGACCAAATAATGGCTAGCTTTTTAACCCAGGCCACTCTGTAATCAGCTACTACTGTTCCAAAAAAGAAAGTTTTATCAATAGGCTTCATTATCATATTATTTATGAATAGGGTATTCAGTGAACAAGGTTCATCAGCCGTAGTATCTGTTACTTTTCATAATGCCATGCTTTGTTATAGGCAGAACAATATATTATCAGAGGATTCCATAGCACTAGGCATACTTTAAGCACGAAACTCATGTTATCAATGAACTGTAGATGTGTGGGCGACTCTGTGCTACCATTTTCAACAGGTCAAAGACCTGACCCCTTGACAAAGCTACAGAGAAATAAACAACCAGCTTCAGTCTACAACTGACCTGCAAGTTCTACTTACATCAAAGAAAGTCCCCGCATGCTCCAATATAAGCTGATTGGAGTCCGGCTTGTTCTTACAGTACGTGACATACATATGAAATTTATCCGCCTAGGAAATAAAACGTAACACATCTAAGAATATCATAAGCTATTTACAAAAAAGTACAATATTTCCATTTGTTTTATAGATAAACATAATTACAGGCAGAATTAAGCAAATGATACATCTTAAAAAACAGCCAGTTTTCATCTGTTGTTATTTCGGAAGTGCATGCTACTCATTTTATCTAATTACAAGTTCTAAGATAAAAGCATTATAAGAGATGCAGAGAGTTAGATTACAAAATATTTCCTGGGAACTCCTTCCTTATAGTTCCCCTACTACTGAAACAAGACACAGCATTATCTAAGGCAGTTTCACACTTGTGTCATAGTGTTCCTTCAGCCCTTGGCTTCAATGAGACACGTCCACGGGCAGTGATTTTCACTCCTCTGAGTATAATGGCAGCACGAATGTATCTTATCTTTTCAGCTGCAATGCCCAAACCAATACGGCCAAAGAGGCAAGCAAAAAGTAAAGCTCCTGAGGCAGAAACACACCTCACATGAACAGGTAACAGGGCACACTGCTGTGAAGGTGAAATGTACTGAGGGTCAGCTTGTCCAAGCCGTAATGATCAGAATTGATAGGATTATAGAAAACACTCAAGCGTGTTCACCAGAAAGTTGTCTCCTTGGCGTAGAGCAATACACAATTATCACTCATGAGACCTAAGTTTGATTACAGGCCCAAGTACCGGAGGAGCTGACCGGGGAGGGTTCTGTCATCAACTCAGTCATCACGGAGGACAGCGACAGAAGGTTGTTGCAAGATTGACTCCCACAATAAAGTGACAGCACAGTTTGCAGCACATCTACCAGGGATGTGTGTTTGGCTCTGTCAAGCAGTGGCAATGCAATAGCCCCCTGGTGAAGCAGGTTCAGAAGTGTGCATGCACAGGTAGAGGGTGAAGGTATAGTCAAGCCCTCATACTGTGTCAGGGGTGGAGCAGAAATCCCTGAAGACTGCCTGAATGACAGTCTCTTTCAATCAGCTCCTGCCCTAAGGTAGAAAAATGTGCCAATCTGATGCTTGGCAGATGGTGAGGATAAAAAAAATATAAAAATATATGAGCCAGAATGATGTCCCTGCAAAAATCCTCAAAATATTCTAGCTGAAGGAATTAATCCTACTATATAACTGCAGACAACTACAGCAGTTTCTACAGATTTGATACTTAAAGGAAATCAGGAAGGGTGCTGGTTCTGAAATGACAGTCTCCTCCCTGATAATGGTCACACACTAAAACATGGAATAACACTACATCTTCTTTATAACTATTGCAAAATCACTTAGGAAACACAGATTGGCTGTCCAATTCACTGAATGCTTTTGGAGGAAAATGCATAAACTGTACTCTTCACAAGAAAGGGTCAAGGTAGTCCTACTAAAACACAATTTGTCAAGAACTGTAATATTCAAAAGCACCCTTTGAACCTCGGTCACCTCTTAGCTCTGCCCTGTGTACCCTGGGGAACATTATTCAGTCAGTATTAGTTAGTGCCTGTGTCACATAGTCAAGACTTAACATGCTCACTGCTGCTCCCCGATTTGTGGCACTAAAAATGCCTTCATCACCTTCCATCACAGACAACTGGAAAAATGTCATTTCATACTAAGAAATAACCCCTCCTTGCAAATGAAGGGCAATACACAACCTTACAAGTTTGGGGTTTCTGTTAAAACTTCAAGCACCATAAATTAAGCTGCAGATACAAATGTGGTCCTATATATATAGCTTTAGTTCTGAAGAAGTTCTGAAAGCATTATAGAAAGAAAGCGCTTAGCAGTTTTGCCTCAATGTTGTTTTTCTCATATATTTTTTAACACAAAGTTTCCTCTTATAATATATATATATATATATATATATATATATATATATATATATACACACACACACACACACACACATATATATATATATATATATATATATATATATATATATATATATATATATATATATATATGTATATATCCGATATAAAAAGTGTACATGCCCCTGTTAAAATGCCATGTTTTTGTGATATAAAAAACGAGACTACAATAAATCATTTCAAAACTTTTCTCACCTTTAATGTGACCTATAACTTCACAATTCAGTTGAAAAACAAACAAATATGTTTGGGGAAAATATAAAAAATAAAAATCATACAATAAGCTGGTTGCATAACAGTGCACACCCTTAAACTAATACTTTGTTGAAGCACCTTCTGATTTAATTACAGCA